>NC_091468.1:71232135-71270820 GCF_027789765.1 Dendropsophus ebraccatus | reverse complement strand
TGGATGGTGCGGAGAACCACATATAGCTTAAGGGGCGGGGACACACAATATCTCTTTACCTCTGTGATACGTATATACACACGTTCCTACTGCCGATGCCCTGTGCAGTAGGGCTTTATATATACGTTCCTGCTGTGAAGAGGTTTTAATGTGAGCGGGACCGCTTCAGTGTGATCAGCCCTCCACACATTAGTGTCCCAGCCATAGCATTAATCACTATATACAATCTGATTGTATATATTAAAATCTAGAGAACATGGCGCAAAAAAATGACCCCAACCAGCCCTGAAGGAGGAAAAATAAAAGTGTTATGGAGTGTCATGAAGTTAAAAGTATCTAACCTGAGGATATCTCCCTATAGCATACTGGGCGCTGAGGATTAAACCAAGTTTCTGACCTCCATCCTCAGCACCGTTTCAAGGATAAGGAATTTATTCCTTATGCTATGAAGTAATTTTGGGGCACTAGAGGAGGGACTATCACCCCCAGGGCAGCATCTGCAATGTCCCCCCCACCCACTCTGCTGATGTTCAAAACTACTTATTAGCATAAGTAATAAACTCCATATAACACAGAAATGGCGCTGAGGATGAAGGTAAGAAACTTCCTTTTATCGTTAGCACCCTGTGCCCTATAGGGAGATTACAGCAGGTTAGATACTTCTGTGCAGCTGAAAACAATACATTTTAAAGCCTGACCCAAAGCCTAGGATCGCCGTCACTATTATCAGCTGTAGGAGCATTTCTAGCACTGGTCCTGGCCCATAGTCGCCCTTGTAAAAGGCCCTTAGGCTACTGGAGAGCCTGCAATCTCCTCATTGCTGATATCTTTGTTACCTAAAGCATCACTGTCGTTAAATTTTTTTTTGCAGAAATCAATAGTCCAGGTGACTTTAAGAAACTTTGTAATTGGGTTTATTAGCCAAATATGCCATTATCTGCATGTAAAAAGTCTTTTCCCAGGTTCCCCCCTCCTCTTCTTTCGGTCATCCACTGCTCAGAATCAGAAAATCTCAACTGTTTTTTCATCAGTCGGATCTGTCTGGTCTATGAAGAGGGGAGGGGGAGGAGCGAGATTAGGGGGCAGCAGAGAGCTGAGAACAAAGGATTGCTTAGTGGGGGAGCTATTCAGAGCCCTAATTAGAGGTCAAAGAGGTCAGTGGTGACTGCAGAGGAGAGAGTCTGGGATGTGAATGTAAATTCCCATGGAATTAAGACGTTGGCTGCAAGGCCCACCTCCGCATGACGACTGAAAGACAGAGCTATGAATCACATCAAAAAAGGCGTAATTACAGCGACACCCAGTCCTGAGACCGTGGCTAGTTGGACCTGCAGAAACGCCCAGATGAAGTCTATTAGCATAGAGCGCAGGCATTTATAAAAGTATGTTTTCGGAGTATACAGTACCCGGGAGGCAGCCACACTATATATGTGTGTGTTAAGAGCGCTATAACTTTTTTTTTTAGGTGACTGGTTCCATTTAACAGAACAGACTTTAACGTTTACGTTAAACATAAAAACAATAAGGGTATATTCACACGGGTATCTCGCTGCGAGCCCGGCAGGTCCTGGCAGTTCCCATACACTACATACTTGCTGCGGTTTAAACGACCGCAGCGAGTATGTAATTCTGCCGCCCTTAACCCCTTCTGCTCCCCCGCTGTGTATATACTTTACCTGTCCTCGCTGCACGGGTCCGGCGTCCTGCTCTCCTGTCCGGCCAATCAGTGTGTTGCCCAGCCGCAGCCACTGATTGGCCGGGCGGGAGAGCAGGACGCCGGACCCGTGCAGCGAGGACAGGTAAAGTATATACACAGCGGAGGAGCAGAAGGGGTTAAGGGCGGTATAATTACATACTCGCTGCGGTCGTTTAGACCGCAGCAAGTATGTAGTGTATGGGAACTGCCAGGACCTGCCGGGCTCGCAGCGAGAATCTCGCTGCGAGCCCGTCCGTGTGAATATACCCTAAAAGAATAACCGAAGCAATTTGCAACGTGAAAGACACAGATCACAGTTTTGCACCCACATGCGGCGTTCCTTGCACTGGCAGCCATACTATATCATAAGCCGCTGGTAATCAGACCTGCAGATGGACGGGGTTTTGTGGATGAAATATGGGCAAATATGGTCAATTTGCTTTAAATAATGAAACGTAATTTAGGGGTTAGTGGAATTTTTAACATTAATTCATGTTAAGTTCACTTCTTTCTAGGGTTTATCTTGGGACTTTTATTTCACACTCATTTTGCATCTCTTTTTTTTCCCCAGAATTCTCAGTGGAGCAGCAATAGCCTTTAAGTCTCCACACTCTTTATGGTGGACTCTCCTTAAGGACAATCGGTACCCCTTGGGCCCACGTCGATAGGACTCACTAGCCGGTCAACACCCTGCTCTGCACTGAAGAGGGGCACCAACCCCAAAACTGCTGTCTGCAGATGGGAAATCTTTCTTTTTGGAGAGATTGTTTGGCTTGGCATAATATCCCCAATCAATGCTCTAAGTGCCCTATTACATGGGAGGATTATTGTGTGGAAAGTAGTTATATCGCTCAAACAAACAATAATCTTCCTGTGTAATTGTAGGGAACAATAGAATAATCGTTCGTGTGTCGCTGATTGTGGATTAGGATCTGACCCTCATATCAACACTAATCATTCGCTGCAATTCTATATTTGTTCACTAATCGTTCAGTGTAATTCCAAATCGTTCCTTCAATCGCTGGGATCAGAGGGAGGAAACCATTGAAGTAACGACCATTGCTCTGTGTAATATGGTGAGTGACGTAAGGTTAATGATAAACAATCTCATTTGCCTAGCTATTTTGCATATCCTGTCTTCCCACACTTCTATACAGATATTGTCATCACTCTCATCAGACCCTTTCCCCAGACTCACAAGATAATTTCTTCATCTCACGCAGAGACATTACAATTTTTTTTTTTACTAATCAGTAAAAGCCGTATTACACGGCACAATAATAAGGGGGAAGTGAGCGCCAACCTGTCAGGCAAGTGCTCGCTCCCTGTGTTATTACACGCACAGACAGCAGGAGGGGCTTTCCTCAGATCGTCTGGGCTGCCCATTATAGTCAGCTGCGGTCTGCTGCCACCTCTTACATAGAGCGACCGTCACGGACATGATCTTTCAACATGTTGAAAAAACATGATCCACCATAATCGGTCGTACCATCTGATTGTGATCTTTTAACATGTCCAATTACACAAAATGATTATCGCCCACAATGGTTGGTAAGCAGCCAAGTACGGCCGGTAATAGTTTGGTGTAAAAGGGCCATACATTTTTTAATAAGCTGGCCACATCAGGGAATTCTCTCCAGATCCAGTATAATATAGTTTATTATCTTACATGTATAATTATCACAGCAATCAGACTCCTGGCAGAGGTCGCTAGATTTCACTGGATCTGTCAATGGTCGGCAGATATTTTTTTTTTCCTCTGTGGACAGCTAAAGAGCTGCAAGGCAACAGTGCTTAGGGTCTTACATGTGCACATCTCTGTCCATCCACAGCCACAAGTGAGTTGTGATCAGAGAGATCAGTGTTCGTGTGAAGTGCCTTTACATGGCACAACCAATCATGCGGCCGACCCACATAAATAATCCTTGTATTGTGTGTGTGGTCATGGAAACAGATCACACAAGCAGTCTATACATACCATCTGCGCTGCTGTGTGATCTGGCATCCTGCTTTCTGGCTAGAGAACGGGATGCCGGATCACACAGCAGCGCAGATGGTAAGTATGCACTGCTTGTTAGTGATACAAAGACTCTCACCAACCTCCATAAGAATATTAGATTCTGCTTCATCTCACACTCAGTGACTGTGCTTGAGGTACAGTATGACAGTCTTAGATGACCACAAAGTATTAACAGCAGGTTGGGTAGAGGAAAAAAAAAAAATAAATAAGTGAGTTGTTCAGGGGTCCAGATATTGCTGATGGCAGCTCTCCAGCATCACTACTTTAAGAAAAGCAAGGAGGGGACACAGACACCACAGTAACAGATATGTTGGAACCCATTTATTATCCTGAGAATATTTAATACTTTGCTTCCAGTAAACACAATTCCAACAGTTTTATTATTGCAAAACGATCATTCTTTTTCCTTTGGTAAAACGATGCAATAGAGTGAGAGGAACCAAAGTGAATGATCTGAATGTATAAGAACAGTTCTTACAAAACTCACTGCGCACATCATTTAGATACAAGCAAATGCAACGTTGTACAATGTTCTTTATTGTAAAAGAAAATTAACCTGCCGACCGAAAGAACACGAAAAAAACAGCTTGGTAAAAAAATATTACTTAAAGAATCATATTTTCATACTTTACATATTCAGCTATTCTGGGGTCAGAAAGGTCAGTGCTTATCTATGAACTTACTGAGAGAAGATTGCAGGGTGTTGTGCTGTGCAGGACTGCTCCGTGCTCACTCACTCCTAACAGCCCCTCCCCTCTCCATAGCCACATAATGGAGACAGAAATCCTGCTTCATTTGATGTGAGGGGGGAGGCTGGGAGATTGCTCTTTCAGTACAGAAGGAAACTCTTTTAGTACATAAAACCTATTACAGAGTTTCTTAAAATCGCTTGTACTGTTGATATTTAATGTTTTCAGAAAAATTACCCTGAAATGACAGTTATGCTTTAAATGGGCGCTGTCACTTTCAGGGTGCGTTCACACAGACAGGATCTGCAGGTTCAAAGCAAATCATATCTGGGCAATTAAATCTGCTGCAGATCCTGCACATGTGAACACATCCTAAGCCTATTCTCTACCTCTGTGCATGTACTGAACTCTAAGCAGGTGGCACTTTTTATGGTCTGTGCAAAACTGTACGATTGTTGCATCAAAATCATCATTAGGCGCAAGTGCCTTGAATGCTTGGCTAAGAAAAAAAACAAAAAAACAAGAAAAAACCATTAGGAAAGAAGAGGAGAAACCAGGCCCCCTCAGAGCATAAAAAACAAGAAATGGCACGGCCGGTGTAAACAGCTCAAAAATAGTGCAAAGGCCTTTATAAATCTAGTGCAACTCAGAATTAGCCACAATGATAGCGCAAACCCAATGATGCACCTGCCCCTTAATGTAAGTCTATGGGACAATCTTGTTTTCCAGGTTTCTGACCGCAACACAAGTGCTCAGCCGTGCATTTCTCCCCACTCATCCCAGTGATTGTTCAGGGTCTGTACACTATAGGGCTGGTTTCACGCAAACCCAGAACGGAAAATATAAAGGGAGGACTTGTACTTCTCTTCTCTGATGGATCCTCTTCTTGTTTTGGCACAAGAACTGAAGCTCCTCCGGCTGCAACTTCACGGCCCTGATGATGGATTGCGGTGTTTATCAGAGCCTCACACCCCCCTGCCCTCTTTGAATAACTAATATCTGACGATAATCCATCGAACTCTTAAAATGTGGATCCAAGATTGTCATCCGACACGGCTTCACTTACAGCTGCACAGTTGCAAAAATAGCCGAAATAACTGCATAAAAAAATACTAATAACTGATCAAAACAAATATTACATTTTTCTAACAAGCTAATACTGCTGATATACAATACATAAAATGTTCTGCGCCAGAATGTGCTGACACTATTGGTTCATCCTACAAGGTGTTCTTGGTCTTACACTGTAAGCCCCTACATTTATCAGAGAGAAGATGCCGGATCTTCATTGTACTTCTCCCAGCATGAGCCATGTTAGTTACTGTAGGAATAGTGTCCAATATGTGCGCCTGACCTTGCTTTTTCATTGATTGAAATTGTGAAGATGTATAGAGCCTATCTGAAAAGGCCAGGACTAGAAATTAGTGAATCCTGAGCACGCCCGAGGGTCCTTCCAAACCCAAACGCTCTGCATTTGATTACCGGTGGCTGAAGTAGTTGAATGCAGTCCTGGGGAGTCCTGAAAACATTGGTTCAGCCTCTGGCTGTTTTTCAAGCAGCCTTAGGACCCTATTACACAAATGGATTGCCGATCGCTCCGGACAGTAATCTCTTGGGGTTATAGGGCTTGTTGAAAAATCCCTATCAACCAACATGCATGATGTCGTGATCTATTAACATGCTGACACAAAGTGATCACCGCTGCTCTTTCTTATGAGCCATCTCTAGATCATCCGTGCAGCCGACTCGCCCGCCCACCCCCCTCCCCTGATGTTGGTGCGTGTAATAGCAGAGAGAGTGGGCAACAAGGAGGAAGCCAGCACTGATCTGACAGGTCGCTGCTCATTTTTTCCTCAACATGTGATAGTGCCTTTGAGGCTGTATTCAACTTCTTTAGCCACCGGTAATCAAATGCAGAAAGTTTAAATGCGGTTTCTGTAACCAAAAATTAAAAAAAAAAAAAAAGACCTTCCCCTTTAAGACAAATTGCTTTACTCCCAGCTTTAATACCAAAGATAACGTCCTAAAATATAAATTTCTGCCTCTAATATAAGAACAGATGGTGCCAAATGTGTTCAATTTAATCTATGTTATAGATGAAGTAACCAGTAAGCGCTGGGATAGGTCCCAGTGTATGCATGAGGCGTATCCATAGACTCCTATTACCGAAATGAGGAAAAACCAGTCTAACACAAAGCTCACATGGTGAAATTAATACAAAAAGTAACATCTGCTCATATCTCGATGCACAAGGGACCCGAACTCATCACACGGAGACGGACTCATCACACGGACGTATCACACAGAGACGGACTCATCACACGGAGACGGCCTCATCACACGGACACGGCCTCATCACACGGACACGGCCTCATCACACGGACACGGCCTCATCACACGGACACGGCCTCATCACACGGACACGGACTCGTCACACGGACACGGACTCATCACACGGACACGGACTCATCACACGGAGACGGACTCATCACACGGAGACGGACTCATCACACGGAGACGGACTCATCACACGGGCTGCTGTTCGCAGGTTACACCAGGGTCTGTTTTATGCCATTTTACAAATCTTAGCCATTGTGCCTGTACTTACACCGACCTATAATATCCAAATGGAAGCCGATGGACAAGCCAAGTATGACCTTAACTGGATGAACTGAGGCCTATGAATGGGTTAACCATCACCCACTGAGTACGCCAGGTGTGCACGGAGCATTACTTCTAACATGGCTCATTATTTAGCAGATTCTCACGATATGCGGTAGAATACAAGATCTTGTATATGTCAATAAACAGCATGTAACATATAGGTTGAAAGTCTTTTAGTGCACAGGTAAACAGGATGAGTAGCATGATATATATACAGAGCAGCTGCCCTTTGTCCCAGACGTTTCAGATTTAACACTGTATTACTTAGAAGGAAAAGACGCCGGATTCTCGGCGGGTTCCGTTGGCTTGAGTGAAAATCGAGTAGTAAGCATTCTTGGGATTCACACAGATTCCAGACACAGGCAGTGAGGGATTCTGGGGAGGGAAAGAAAGTAGATACCTATTTTAATATTTTGCTTCCCAGCAGGCTGTAGAGACACACAATCAATTCACTGGGAACAGACAGGAGACCCATTGTATAACCTATGGACCCAGCTATATGGTGGGTGGATCAAGATGAAAAAAAAAAAAATATATATTATATATATATATATATATATATATATATATATATATATATATATATATATATATATATGTATATATATATACACACACACACACACACACACACAATATATTATATATATATATTATAATATAATATAATATATATATACACACATATACATACAGTGGTGCCTTGAATTAAGAGCATAATTCGTTCCGGGACCGTGCTTGTAATCCAAATCCACTCTTATACCAAAGCAAATGTTCCCATAAGAAATCATTGAAATGTAGACAATTGGTTCTACACCCCAAAAATCATTTTATAATCATTATAGCAGCAGTGTGTATAGCTGAGTGTGAGTGCAAGCACATTATAGCAGCGTGTATAGCTGAGTGTGAGTGCAAGCACATTATAGCAGCAGTGTGTATAGCTGAGTGTGAGTGCAAGCACATTATAGCAGCGTGTATAGCTGAGTGTGAGTGCAAGCACATTATAGCAGCAGTGTGTATAGCTGAGTGTGAGTGCAAGCACATTATAGCAGGAATGGAGAGGATGGGAAACACAAGGGCTGACAGAGACTGCAGGGAGCATGAAGGAATGAGCAGGGCAGATGTGGGCACATACATGCAGCACTCTCTGTCCTGGGAGAGAGGGGTTAAAGCTATTAAGAGATTACCCCCACAGTCCTGTCCCCTGATGCAAGCCCCAGCCTGAAGTGGATCCGCTATAAATTGGAAGGTGAGAGAGACTTCCTGGGTCAGAGTACTGTGCTGCAGACCCCGCTATGCAGGCCATGCCCCTCCTCCACTCATGCTCCCACCCAATACCAGGAGCTCTTAAACCAAAGCAATGCTCTTAAACAAAGTCACAATTTAGAAAAACTGTGAGCTCTTCTTGCAAAACGCTCTTAAACCAAGTTACTCTTAAACCAAGGTACCACTGTATATATATATATATATATATATATATATATGATACACTAGTGGCCCTAAGCTTGTAACCATCAAATATACATACACACACACACATTTTATATATATATATATATATATATATATATATATATATATATATATATATATATATACACACACATACATATATACACACATATACATACACATACACAGTATACATACACTACTAAACATCATTGGTTACTGAAGGGTCTCCCTGCAAGGACATAAAACAAGGCTTCTAACTGATGGCCGTCCATAGAAGTATCCCCCACCCATAATGCAATGGCTATTAATATGCTAATAATCTATCACTAAAATTATCAGAAATGTCAAAAAGTATTGATCACAGAGGTCTCAGAAGAGACTGATCAGAGAGATGGACCACTCTGATCAGCAGATCTATCCGTGGAGAGATTTTAGCAGCGCCACCACTCCCTGGCCGGCTGGTTGTTCTGTATATGAGAAAACAATGACTGAGTGATCAGCTGGCCGTGGAGTTAATGGTGCTGCCGCCATCTCTCCCCCGCTATAGCTTCTGATCTGAGGTTTAGGTCACTTTGCCATTTTACAGGAAATATATGGGGGGGGGGGGGGGTGCTGCTGTCAAAGAAGTCTTTTCGGCATTGGTGAGGAGAACCATTAGGGGTGGGGGTCCAAGGACTTGGCCTTATGAAGAAGATCATTTGCCTTAATTGTGTTGTCTCTGGCTTCTCTATTAGGCATAAAGCTAAAGCCACTTGGTTAAACTCCTATTCCAGATAATCTGCTTTAGTTCAGCTTGTTTATGCACAAGGTTCTTACATTTCACGATTCCTTGGGGTAAATTTATGGTGTCGGATGAGAATGAAGTAGTTGGCCTGTGAGGATAGCTGGAGATTTCTGTGAGAACCCTCCTATACATATGCATTGTATCAAGCAGCTAAAAGGAAATCTGGTTCCACTTGAGCAGTCACAGAAGCAATGCATTAGGTTTAGCAGTCCGACTTGTTTTATCTACAAATGTTCAAAATTAGTTAAAGCTTGTTCTGGCATTACCATAAAACGTATGCGCAATTCCTGTCCTCGTAAACTCAAAAGGCAAAAAAACACATTGGGCTCCAATACCCGATCATTTCGCAGAAAGTTTTTGTTTAAGAAATTTAACAAATTATTTTTAACTTTTAAAAGATACTGCTGGTAGAATACGGCTGAGCATATGGAAGTCTACAATACCCTGCTTTCTCCTTCCAAGAGGCAGCCTCCAGTCTCGGCACTAGAACAAACCAGAAGAAGCGCTCAGCTGATCACGTCTCCCCCTGCCATCTTCTCACTGTAGGAGACGGACTTTATAGTTAGGGATCTATTACACGGAGCAATAATTGGCCGAATCAGGACGATTCACGCTCCATGTAATGGAGAAAACTGATCAGCTGATGATTGGGTCATTGGCTGATCGGGTCTTTAGGTCCAGACCTAAAATCATCGGCCGCCGATTAAGCACATATGCATGACCAAGCTACGTGTAATAGTGATACTTGGCTGACGGCTAAAGATTAAATAAACTGTTACACATGACCTCTACAAGATCTCTGTCTTCTCCTATTCTCTGCTTCCTCCCCAGTGCCGAAGGAAGAGAATAAGAGAAGAATTTAATGGGGTGTTTCAGTATCAGAACAACTATTTTCTATCCCCCGTATCCAACCAAGGAAGAATAACCTCTCCCGGCACCACTACCTTCTCGGCTTGGCTCAGATGAACGTCTCCCCGCTATGGATTCCCTCACTACTGCTGCAGGTGTTGCTCAATCACCCCTATACATATAACTTACTGTGTATAGTGTTGTCGCTAATACTACCAGCTTCAGCATGTGTTATTGCCCGATTTACCACTGACAGGAGGCTTGGCTGGTTTTGGTCTCTGACCACAAGCTCCACCCCCTGAGTGATGTCATCGCCTTGGGAAAAAAATACAGTCAAGCAAATTCCATGTTCACACCATACGGATATTTCAGCTATATTTGGGGTAAGGCTGGGTTCAACACTGCGTTTTTGCAATCTGTTTTCGTGCAAAAAGGGATGAAAAATACGGATGCAAAAAATGCATTTGTGTGCATCCATTTTGATCTGTTTTCCCATTGACTTCTATTTAAAAAAAAAAAAAAAAAAAAAAAAGGGGATCAAAACGGATACATTTTTTTAAACGGATTAAAACGATTGAGAAAGTATAATGTCCACATCCAATCATCTTGTTTTCAAGAAAGATAAGCCGCTACCAGAGAGATATCGCAGCTATTCCAAATGATGCCACCCGTACATATATGTTTGGCTCACCCAAGTACAGTGTAGGGTCCATCCCGGGCATGAGACCACCTTATCGTGGTGGGGTAGTATATACTATTTACAAATGGTAACCAAGACCCTCATTTTTTTGAAGATTTTTTTTTTTAGCAGTTTGGGGGGGGGGTGTTGCTTTTAACGATTTTCATATCTGTTTTGGGTCTGTGTCTTGCCATTAGCGGTCAGCTGTTGCACTTTTTGTGCTTGTGTGTACACATAGGAATGTCTGGGTGCAACCAATGCACCACCTATAGGTACATACTGATCAGCAAACCAAATGCGCTCCTCTACTGCCTAGACATGCCTCTATTATATCAATGTGACCTTTTAGTACTACCTTCTAACCGCAGTCAGCAAATGGTATGTGGTAGAGCTACATCATGTGTATCGGCCTTCTGAAGGAAATAACATGAATCCAACAAGCACATGACACAAAGAAATTAAGTTTAGGTTAATTCAGTCAATGTCAGGAGGACAAACACCACTGCCTGCCTTGTGACTGAGTCATGGGAACCCCATCAATGTTACATAAGGAGAAGAAGATGAATAGCGGAATTTACAATTGTCCATCATTGTTGCAGCTGTAAAAATAAGACTCACACTGGCGGCCATGTGAAACCTGCCACTGAAAATATAAGTATAGGGAAGAGTTTAGGTCTCCATGTGACAAGGAATATTAAGCTACTGAATACTTTCTTTCTATATTGCGTCCTTGTATTGTAATTTACTATTCCTATTTGTCGCGCTTTTAGGTAAAATGCAGCAGAAATATATTTTAGACTAAGGCGCAAACTGGTGGTAAAAATAGTGCAATAGAGAACAATGACCGTAAAGTGAAATCAAGACAATGGCAGAAAACTAAACACTACAAATAAACAAACTAAAAAATTTAAATCAATTGAATATTTGGTGTGACCATCCTTTAAGGAACCATTATGAATCTTAAAAGTTGGCAGTATTTAGAGGATTAAGGGTGGAAAGTTGGGGGGCTGAGATGTTTTTCCTGGCTTTGCCTCCTTTCAGTTGGAATTGAAAACTAAATTTGGTACCATAGGAAAGCATGATATCGGACGTTTACAATTCTTATAACTATTTTTGATTTTGGGTAGAACTGGCAGATGGCAGGGCCTCAAGCAGTTCCACAGTCTGTGGAGATACGTGTCGTCATGAAGTTTGAGACGTCACAAACACTAGGGAAGAAGTGTCCTATACAGCACTGTCAAAATGTAGGTTTCTTGTTTGAAGATGCTGTCCATAAGCCGATTCCTGAGGATCCAGATACTGGATCTCTCCCTGAAATGTGTTGGTTTAATTATTATCAATATCCTAGACATGTGCAAGCTGAGATTTTTGAATAGTGAACATGCACCTTCGCTTGCCTCCAAAGTTCATCCTCCATCCCCTTGAAAGTGCCGTCAGATCATCCCACACTAATCTTGTCATTTTAGCTCCCCCAAGGTACCGGTCAAATCTTTAGGTAAAACCACTTACCTAATTTTCGCTTGTGTAAGAAAAACAAATAAAAATCTTCCACTTCTTAAAAAAGCCTTTTGTGGATTTCTCAATTGTGCAAATGACCTCTAGCTGGTCATGGGTCATGTATTTTTTAAACTGGCTGACCACCGCCTCAGGCCTGGCCATATGAGGCACTAGGTATTTAGCTTGGAGACGTCTCTTTTTGCCACCAGGGTGAAGACATGAGTGACAAGCGTAACTTGGTCATCTGAATATGTAACAAGAGGTAAGAGTGAGATACGGATGAGCAGTTGAGTTGCCGGCAGTTCCTTTAACGTAACCCCAAAAAAATAATGCATCGGGGGCACCAATCCAAGAAGCAGGTCATGCAGCACAATGCAAGTGTGGGGAAAAGTAAGCTTAGTGTCTCATCGCTACAAGGTGCGATGATCTGCATAAGGTGCAATGTTCTAAGACTCTCTGCCAAAAGGTGCGATGATCTGCATGAGGTGCAATGTTCTAAGACTCTCTGCTACAAGGTGTGATGATCTGCATTAGGTACAATGTTCTAAGACTCTCTGCCACAAGGTGCAATGATCTGCATGAGGCGCAATGCTCCCTAGAGTATACAGTGAGATTCTGCGATATACACCAGCACCACAGCCAGCGGGTGACACCATTACACTGTAACCATTTCCAGCCTCCATTATGTTCCGTAGGTAAGTATTGATTCTGGACTCGGTATAGAGAAGTGTACACATCGCCGTCACACATTGTCTTATAGGGTTATAGGTTAGATTTCTTTTTAGCTTAATGGACTACAGAGAAGATGGCGGCTGATTTTACGACCATCCCAGACAGGAAAGATTAGTGGAATTCAGTCTGCACTCCGCCCGGCCATTTCCCTCGCAGCTCAGTGACTGTTATAGATGGCGCGGAGCTGGACGGCTGTGCCAGGCTGGAGGCTTTTATATCTGCAGCACGTCAGGCGTGTGAGGCCATTACCTCTTATATTAAAGTACCTGCAATACTTGGATTGCTGCTCCTATATTTCCAGATTCTATTCTCTCCACTACGAGTCAATCACTTGGCGCCAGAACGAACTCTAAAAGCGAAAACCATTAGCACCTTTCTACAGAAACATGCCAAAGTATATACCTGGTGCGTAGCTTAAATCGAAAAATTGTTCATGTCTCACCGATTGTTCATTCAGATCGGACCCTAAAATCATTGTTAATTGTTCGCTGTCATTCTGCATTTGTCCACTAATTGTTGTGTTATGCTGCGTATACATGGAGTGATAATTCGCTCAACTGAACGATTAACGATTTAGAAGTAACAATGTGTTTTTTGGAAAAATCATTATTGCAATTGTTTTAAGATCGCTTAAGCCCATCTGACACATAGGGAAAAATCTGTGAAAGACTTTTACACAAAGCGATCTGCGCATTTTTAGCAAACAACCAACGACGATAAGAGATTATGAAAAATCAAAACAAACAACTTCTCGCTCGTCGATTGATCGTTCACTGTGTTTACACGAGTCTATTATCGTTCAGATGCGATCGTTTTGGCGAAAATTTGAACGATAATCGTTCCGTGTAAACAGCATTACACGGGGAAAGATTTCAGGATAACGATAAACAATCTCATTTGCAATCGTTTATCGTTAATAATCCTTTGTCTAATAGGACCCTTACTGTAGATTCCATCCCATGTATGAGGCCACCTTATCGTGGTGGGATGGTTCACACTATTAGCAAGCAGTATTCTTCAGCAGTGAGCTCATGTCTTAGGACTGACTGTAGGAAGCTGTATTAGGAAGGATATTTAGCTTTATATCCGTATATAAAAACACAGAAGATTGTCATCACCACTTGGTCCATCTAGCCGCCCTATTAGTATTTGCAGTGATTGGTTCCCTTCTGGTCTTTCCCGATATGCTTTATGCTTCAGATTGTCCACCATGTTTGGTCTCCAGTATTGGACACCATCTTCATGACCGGTCTCACTAGAACCCTACACAGTGGGATGATAACAATACGCAGGTGGTTTAGTGTTTTATCCTTGTACGTATGACCAGGATGAAGCCAGGAGTTGTGCAAGGAGAGGGGGTGCTCCTAGTGGGCCTCATGGGCTTTAAAATCCTTGTTTGTGAGTATAATAAATTGACATCCATAGGGTTCTATAAGCATTTTGTTGGTCCTTTACTGCTCTTGTGTGCGCTACTTCATTTACAATAGGTACCAGATGAAGAAAGAGCAAGGGTGAAGACTCGGGGGACCTTTGAATCCAGTGCCAGATGGATTAGAGAGTAAACCGATCGGCGTAAACTGTAACACAAGGACTTAAATAAAAAAAAAACCCTGTCTAGGAAATAGTTGCTATTGCATATCTAAAAGGCAGCGGCATATATTTTATATTTTATTATATTATATATATATATATATATATATATATATATATATATATATATATATATATATAAAAATTTTAATTAAAGAATTTTACACCGCACAAATCCATGTTACGGGGGCGGAGGAAATTTTAATGGATGCTTTTACGTCCAATCTTTAAATTTATGGACGTAATAGTAAAGTTTATGGAACGTTCTGCATTATTTATAACATAGTAGAAATCTTTCCAGAGTAAAGCGCATTTCTGCTGACTAGGCCAAAGGAATCACGCGTCATATACATATATAGGAGGATGCTTTAGTACAGAGGTACCGCTACTTCAACCTACTGTATTATTTATTATATTCACAGACCTTTCTCTATATTAACCACTTAGAACAAAAACAAACGTAAAAGAAACCGTAAAACCACCATATAGATACATGATAGATCCGTCAGCCATGGCTCATTACTGCCGAGTGCTGGAACATGAACCTCCAGGTCTGACCACATCAGAGTCTCAGATTTTTTCCCCCTATTGAATCCCAGACAATACCTGCACCGATTTCCCTGTTCTCTCTGCACGGTGGATGAACATACAGGACACATAGGCCCAGATTTACTAAGCCAGCCCAATTCTTACTGCGAGTTTAGGCTAGGTTCACAAAGTTTCCCTGACCCATTTTTGAGCTGTAAAATGATGAAAAATTTCATGTGGAGAAAACATTGCAGCCCCAGGGCAGCATCCAACTTCTCCAGCTGCCGGGAGTCATAAGCCGAGTGGTCAGGTTTGGAGAACGTTGTGGAACCTGAACAGTTCGGCAACTTTGCTCAACACTATAAATATGACATGAATTGTGTAAGGAAGGTTTTTTGGGGAAAGTTACAACAGAATTCTTCCACATTTGCTACAATAAATTCGGGCCATCATGTCATTGAATAAATGACTTTAATAGGTAAATGCCAATGGAGATGATGATGCCAGACATCTAGCGGACTTCATCCACAGACCAGGAAAAACACTGAACACTGCCACACAATGTATATTGGGATCTATCAATATGACTGCATAGTGTCGGTATTGTGCGCAACCCCTCCCCCACTCTGATCCAATTGGTCTTGAGTCTTGAGTATTCACGGACACCTGAACTTCCAGTGGCTGAATGGATTTCAGGTCTACTGAGTGAGCATAGTTGATAAGGCTAGGTTCACACTGCGTTTTTGAAAAAAACGGATGTAAAAAAACATGCATTTGTGTGCATCTGTTTTTCCATTGTAAAAAAAAAAAAACGGATCAAAAACAGATCCGATTTTTATAAACAGACACAAAAGTAGTGTCCGCTACATTTTTGTGTCATTCAAGAAAAACGGATCTGTTTTGATACGTTATTTTTACAATGGAAGTCAATAGAAAAACGTATCAAAACGGATGCACAAAAACAGATTGCAAAAAACGCAGTGTGAACCTAGACTCACAAGTATGCTATAAGATCACGTTCACTCCGTGCCCCTCAGCAGCACCTCATAATTTAGATTTATTAGATTTACTCCGCTTTGGATTGGGTTAGCAGCAGTGGATGCCGCGAGTTCTGGAGAAACCCTGCCAGTGTGAACGCGGCATCATCTACATCCATATGACTGCTGATCACACGCTCGGCTTTAGTTCCACTATGGCACTTGCTATGTCTTCGGAACATTTATTTGCTTCTGTATTCTTAATTCAATTTCAACTCTAAATTCCGACTTGTCTGACAATGTGGTCTTAATGCTGCTGTTATTGAGCCCCTGAGTGTCATGATGCGCAGCTATTTCTCATATTCTCCATTTCAGGGGGCAGAACCAGGGCTGGGCTGTTTGCATCAGTGCACACACAGGTATTTCCTCCCCTCCCCAATATCACAGCACAACATACTGTACTCCTCCATGTTATGCCATCATATAGCGCTGGAGAAATCGCGCCGGATTGAACAAGCAGAAAGGAAAGAAATAGCAGAAAGGAAAGAAATAGCAGCAGGATCAGTGCAAGAGGAGGATTTACACCAGGGACTGAACTGTTGCTGCTGCCGAGAAGCTAAAGGGAGGGGGGATATTAAACTATAACACGGCGCATACATGGCAGTAGCAACAGCTGCCCAGAACTTTATGAGTGGTAAGGGATGAGATGGGCGCCTAGAATTACTTGTGCAGTTAATCCTTAGCAGACAGACTGGCCACCAATTACAGGTACACAGCCCACGCTTGTTAGACAACAAGCTGTGGACAGCAGATTGCAGAAAAGTGAGACACCTGGTGATCCCCATGACTCCAGAGCCATCTTCAAACAACGTTGCCTTAAGCGTTACTGTCACTTCACAAAACTACTGACGGTTATGTTCTGATCTCCACATGTAACTAGAAAGAGCTGGAAGAAGTGCTCAGCTGAGTGCTTCTCCCCCTGGCTCGCTGCAGGATACAGATTCCAGCAAGACAAGGGGAGCATCAGGCTGGGGACAGAAGTTCTAGTGACGGCTAAGGCAATGAAAGCTTCAATATGATAAGGTGACCATTATCTTTAGGATTAAAGGGATTATCCAGCGCTACAAAAACATGGCCACTTTTCCCCCTACTCTTGTCTCCAGTTCAGGTGCAGTTTGCAATTAAGCTCCATTTGCTTTAATGGAACTGAGTTTGAAAACCCCACCCAAACTGGAGACAACAGCAGGGGGAAAGTGGCCATGTTTTTGTAGCGCTGGATAACCCCTTTAAGGGGTTAACAAGCCTATCACTCCATCAATGTCCTTTACATTTCACAATATAAAATACAGCAAGTGGAAACAGATTCCTAATGTAATAGCAGCTGGCAGTGAGTGACCTGTATTACATGCCAGGACTCAGGCGATGGCTATTACAGTGTCATCCCATCCCAGCCTGTTATCCACATTAGGGTTTAGACCACAGTAAATATGGTAACTTGCAGGCATGAAACCTCATTTAGTGTCCTGTGAGGCTGTCACTCAATGTCGGCTGCCGCGCCAGTTTCCATTTCTAATGCTAAGAAGCTATGAAACCAGATGAAAATTCTGTTAGATGGGACGCTGACCAGCAGAAGTGATTGTACTGTATGAAGAGCTTACCCTATCAGGTTATGAGAACATTCTATTGATTAGATATAAAGTATTGGCTCTATCAGGAATCCATGAATATTAAAGTGTCGCTGTCATCATAGAAAACTAGACATCCTAGAGACATCATAGAGACATGAATATGCAAAAGAAGAGCCCGTGGAGCCTCATTTAAGAGTCTCCAAATTCCTCCTCCTGTAGGGAAACCACCAAAACCAAAAGGGAAGGCCAGGTATCCATCCACATACAGCTGTTTCGGGGTGTTGCCCCTCATCAGTGTGGAGCAGGATTCTGGCTAGGTGGGAGCAATGCCTAGTAGAGCCATAAGAGAAACAGATCACTGATCTCAGGGAGACCAGCCAAACGATAACACTGCCGGCTGCTACTGAAAGCGCTCAATGCAGTAAAGTCCTAGGTGCATTGCTCCCTGGGAAACATGAATATCTGGCTAGACCTGTGTTTTGAGACTCTTAAATGAGGCTCCATGGGGTCTTTTGCATATTCATGATTCCCAGGGGGCAATGCATTCAGGATTTCACTGTATTGAGCGCTTTAGCCAGCAGCCGGGAGTGTTACCATTTGGCTGGTGTCTCTGAGATCAGCAATCTGTTTCTCTTATATCATAGAGACATTAAGGAGACATGTCAAAACTTTTAATCAGTCCGGGTCTTAGTGCTAAAGGAAATAGATCAAGGATGAAAAAGAAATTCTGATACATTTAAAAAAATTAAGTACAGACCAAACAGATTAACTGAACTGATAACGGACCAGAAAGAAATGATCTGCCATATCGTATCCCATCGAGAAGCCAACACTTACTGAATTACAAAGCACATGGATGACCGGAACATAGATTACCTGTAACTTGTCTAGAACAATCCCTTTACTTCCTCTGTATCAGGATCGAGATCAATGTCGTAGAAACAAGGTCTTGTGGGTAGTCCTGGCATGGTGCTCATCTGTGAGGAGAAAGGAAGGGTTAATCTGCCATCTATGGATGTATGAATACATATATATTATAAAGGATTTCAGTTCAGATATTCTACAAGCAGAGAAGATAAATAAATGTGGTGGATCTTATCATTAGGGATGAGCGATCCGTCGGACCTTTGGTCTGACGGCATCTTCGCTCAATTACTATGCCTGCAGACCCGGGTGCATAGTTGCGCTCCAGGAATCTGCGGCCGGGATCTTCCAGGGAATTCAGGATACATTCCCCGGAAATCCAGGGAATATATCTTGAATTCCCTGGAAGATCCCGGCCGCAGATTCCTGGAGCGTAACTATGCACCCGGGATCGCAGGCATCGCACTGGAGTGAGCGGCTTTCAGAGCGAAAGTACGAAAGTTCCGCTCATCTTTACTCATTATAGGAAGGGATGGCCAAGTCCTGTTCGGTAGCTAGGATGTGCCACAAGGGTGAATGCTAAACACTCGGCCACAATGGCGCCTGCGTCATCATGCTGAGAGTATAACCACTGACTTTGGATTTTATTTTCTGGGAGTACTACCTCAAAAATAGGTGAAATCTAGAGATGACGAATCTCCAGTGTGCATGCGTCTTATCAAACCCGAGCGTGTGGCATTCTATTACCGGTGGCTGCAGATGGTGAATGCAGTCGGCTATATCCATGTTTTCCGAGACTCTCTAGGCCTGGATCCAACCGTAACAGAATGCCGCACACTCAGGTTCAGGCTCACCCACCCAAGTGTGCTAGAGATTCACTCATCTGTAGTGAGATCCTAAACATATAGGGGGCCATTCATGAACCGTACGCCAGGGAGAAAGTGCAGATTCCCCTGTGTACGCCTGCTTTATCCCACCTAATGGACGGGTGCGGTAAGGTGGGGAGGAGGCATGGCCTCCTCCAGCGCCTCATTTATCATGATTTACACCCCTTTGTAGGCATTAATTATGATACAAATCTATACCTGCTGGAAACAAGTCTAGATCTGTTGCGCCGGGCACAGGGATGGACAGGGACGCCTTAAGAGGCGTGCAGCGGCCGGGGAAAAGGGACGGGCATAATTTAAGAGCGGTGTTCTCCTACCTCTCTCCTCTCCTATCTTCATTAAAGTCTCCCTTTGGGTGTACAGTGGAGCCCTCAAATATTGGGTTCTCTCTAGTTTAAGACGTTTGTTTTCTAGAACCTCCCTGCCTTGCTGCCAACTCTTGGGGCGGATCTGCAACTCTCGTCACCGTGGCCCAAATCCTTTATCTTCTTTTTCTAGCTTGAAAATATTGACCTGCAGGAGACGGCTTGATATTCATATGTCTACACGCCCATAGAAAATAAGATATCTGAGGGCAAATTCATCAAGCCCATGGCGGAGGATCTGGAAGGAACGTGCGTTTCACATGGTGTGCGGAATACTGTTTATCCTTGAATAAGAATCTCATCTTACAGGCTTATTACGCTCTGCCAATGAAAAGAATAGACGGCAACGGCGACTACACAGAACAGGCCGGCTTTCTGAATGGCCTACACCAACAAGATTGAAACTTTTTTAAAGAGTTCTTGGAAGTCGACCGGATTCCTGGGCAAAACAATTACTGGCTCGGATAATTTAATTAATTAGATAATTTCACAGTAAAATAATCCTCGTGAGCGTCTGGCCGCACATGTAATGGTTGTGACCAACAGTAAAAGAATTGTATTTTATGCTGTATAGAGTCAGTACGACATCACAGGGAAGCACAGACATGGGGTATAGCTTGCATTGATGGCTTCTCTTTGCATTGATGGCTTCTCTTTGCATTGATGGCTTCTCTTTGCATTGATGGCTTCTCTTTGCATTGGTGGATTGTCCCATCAGGACCTCTTCTGTCCATGTGACCTATTAGGGCCTGAAGACCTCAAAGAGAGAAGTCCTGCTCGTGATGTCTCATTCTGGAATACTCAGGTTGTCCATGTATTATAGAGTTAAAAAAAAAAATGGAGCAGCATGTGCCCATAGGGTGGAGCCAATAACTTCAAGTGTCGGCATTTCCAGTCCTTAGAGAACAGTGTTTGCCAATCAGATGCAAGTAGTTACAGGGAATGCTGAGCACTTCTGGAGATTGATCTGTGGGCACTTAAAGGGAACTCATCATCATGAAGCTATCAGCATCAGGTTATAGAGCAAGAGGAGCTGAGCAGATTGATATATATAACATTATGGGAAAAGATTCAGAATAACTTGTAATTTATTGATTGAAGTCTCTGATGTGTCCAGGCTAAAGAGTCCAGTCCATTGAGTGACTCCGCCCACTGGACTCCTCAAAGAATTAGGAGGGATTTCATGTTACAAGTTGTACTAAATCTTTTCCACACAGTTATATATCAATCTGCTCAGCTCTTCTTGTAATAATAAAGTAATTAATATGAAGTCCTTGCTGTGCTGTGATCCTTTTTTAAACCATGGCCCGATTCCTGTGTACAGCGCCGTTCTAATCACAGGCACCGACCGAGGGTGAAACCCTGGAGGTGGCCAGCCCCTCTATGATGCGGCTCCATTAGAATCCCTGCCCTGGCACAGCTCTACCAATGGGCAAAACTTAAAGCAAATGTACCTGATAGAGCATTCACTTGAAACATTTTTTTAAAGAATTTTTGGTGACTTTTCTAATTATAATACAATCCAATCCTGATATCTTGCAGTTCTCATTCTCACCACTGGGGCTTAAACTAAGCTGAGCGTTCCTGTTGTGTCTGTGGTGATAAGAAGAGGCTGCAGTAAAGTGATCTGTACAGCATTGCAGCGTCATGTGACACTGGTAGATAGAGGAGACAATAGCAGCTCCCTGTGGAATGACCTCTTCAGAGGTCACAAAACGCTCAGTAATGTCTCACATTCATCTCAAGGGGACAGAGTCTGTCTATTGTTGTCTATGTCCATGAGTCTTGCTGTAAAGCATGTCACTAAGTGGTGTTAAAAACATCCCAGGCAAGATGGCCGCCTCCATAACAATGTACAAAAAGTGAAAAAAAAAAAAAAAAATTTAAACATTAAAATAAAAGAACAATTTCTGTATCTGACTCTAATCAGTAATAGATAATCTAGGTGGTGCCATCCCTTTAAGTGCATGTAACCTCACTAAGCAGTCCTGGTTAATCGTCCGCACCAGATGTTGGGAAGAGAAGATGCAGACGACTATTGCTCTTCTAGACAAGGATTTATAGCGGTAACTTAGGGAGCAGCCATAGTCTCCATCTAAATATTTGCAATGTCTCCCGCTCATCGGACTCGGAATCCCAGATGCTGTAAGACTTGTCAGATTAATCAGGGCACAGCTTGCATCTCGCTGTAACAAGGAGATTTATTTAAGAATAAGGTGTGACCTGAATAAAGTCATATGCTGCGCCGCGCAATACTGCCCGAGGCCGAGGAAAAGGATTCCCAAATTACTGCCGCCTCGAGAAATACTTCATACGGGACGCATCATCGTGTAATGTGAAGCACTACGTAACACAATGGCCCCATTTACCAGCCGCATGCCAAAGCTCATCATATCAGCCGACGGGGCTGGAGGACGACTTCTCTCCTGGCAAGATTGATTATTTCTTAAAGCTGTAATTAATGTATCATTTTATGTACAAAGTGTCAGAACCGAGACCTGATGCAATCTGATCTAATAGAGACGGAGGCCGGCCGCCATCATTAATCATAGCCAGTGAAGCATGCGGCTGTGAGCTTAATGGTGTGTTTACACAGATTATCTGACAGATTATTGCAGCCAAAGCCAGGAAGAGACTATAAACAGAGAACAGGTCATAAAAGGAAAGACTGAGATTTCTCCTCTTCTCAAATCCATTCCTGGCTTTGGATTCAATAATGTCAGATAAATCTGTCTGTGTAAAGGCACCATTATTCTTTTTCTGGCTGTCTGGTCTGAATGATTACGAGTCAGACCTATGTGACCGGTTCGATTAGTTGACTGCGTGATTAACCTGACTAACAATTGCAGCTGATCTCAGGACCGAGACCTGATCTAAACTTTTGACATGTCTGGCAGACTGGGTGAGGTCTGATCGGGTGTGAACACAGGTCAGTTTTTTTTTTTGTTCAGTGCCATCCCATGCCACGCCGACAATCCCACGACCACGATCCCACGTCCACCTTCCCACGTCCACCATCCCACGACCACCATCCCACGACCACCATCCCACGACCGCCATTCACATCAGTTTTAATGAAAACCTCTAGTTATTAAACTTCAGCAGCAATCTAACAGTATCAGAGAAGTTTCCGGTGACCTGTGTGTAAGGGCTGTATTACATGTCCCAATAATTAGGAGCAGGCAGGAGTGATCACCTCTCAGCTCAGCGCTCACTTGCCCCTAGTTCGCTGCTCGCTGTCCAGGGGCTGTTACATGCACGGGACATTAGGAGGGGAGGAGAAAGGGGGGGGGGGCGCAGACCGTCCTTATAGACCTCATTAAAAAAATATATATATATGCTGAAAGAGGATGATCAGCTGACATTGTGCATGTGCATGACCTATTACACTAAACGATTATCGGCAGATAATCGCTTAGTGTATCTTAAAGGTGTACTCTGGTGAAAATCTTTTCCCTTTGAATCATTTGGTTTCAGAAAGTAATGTTGATTTGTAATTTACTTCTGCAGGAAGTGGTGTATTCTCTCCAGTCTGACACAGTGCTCTCTGCTGCCACCTCTGTCCATGTCAGGAACTGTCCAGAGCAGCAGCAAATCCCCATAGAAAACCTCTCCTGCTCTGGACAGTTCCTGACATGGACAGCGGTGGCAGCAGAGAGCACTGTGTCAGAACAGAAACATATCAATTCATTGGGCAAAAAGTGGATCTGCAGCAGAACACAATAGGACATTGCTTTTTACATACTTTAAAGGCAGAATTTCAAGAGGAATATGCGTAAAATTAAGCGCGAATTCAGCCTGAAATTCCTCGCCTGTTCCTCAGTGTAAACATATTGTAACAAACAACTTATAGCAATGGTTCTATTAGATAACAAACATTTCTTTATGTGACTATAACAGCGCAGAACGAGGTCAGTGCGGGCAGAGGATACGCTCATCTATTTTATAAGGTTTTATAATTTTACAGCGCCCTTTACAAGCAACTTCAACCTACTTGTTATTGGCCATGTAATACATATACCCTGTATTATACATTCACACCCTGTAATACACAGACATCCTGTAATACATATACCCTGTAATATACACACACCCTGTAATACAGACATCCTGTAATATATATATAACCTGTAATACATACACCCTGTAATATACACACATCCTGTAATACATACACCCTGTAATATCCACGCATCATGTAATATATATATACCCTGTAATACACACACCCTGTCATACACACACCCTGTCATATACCCTGTAATACACACACCCTGTCATATACGCCCATCCTGTAATATACACAATACATACATACACCCTGTAATACATATATACCCTGTAATACACACACACTGTCATACACACACCCTGTCATACACACACCCTGTCATACACACACCCTGTCATACACACACCCTGTCATACACACACCCTGTCATATACCCTGTCATACACACACCCTGTCATATACCCTGTCATACACACACCCTGTCATATACCCTGTCATACACACACCCTGTAATATACCCTGTAATACACACACCCTGTCATATACCCTGTAATACACACACCCTGTAATATACGCCCATCCTGTAATATACACAATACATACATACACCCTGTAATACATTTATACCCTGTCATACACACACCCTGTCATATACCCTGACCAGCTGTAATGAACAAGGAAGAAATCATCATTTACATGTGAAACACAACACAACTATGAAAAGTCCAGAATGATCAATGGAGATTGATGAGTGTGATGGTGAAACACTGGACCCCGGGTCCGGAGCTAATGGTTTAGTATTAGGAGAGAATTTCACTGCACAGAAGCCATTAGTGCTGGAGTCAGTAATGGATCCCGGCATCACTAATCCCGCTCCATAGCACAGTGAGCGGATAGTGGCGGCTGTACGCACTACAATAGGCGAGGCACTTTAAGGGGAATCTGCGCTTAATTTTACACATATTCCGCTTGAAATTCCACCTGTAAATATGTACAGAACAATGTGCCATAGTGTTCAATGGGATTCCCACTCGGTTCTTCACATAACAGAATTATGTTCTGCCGCAGATTGACAGGTCATTCCGCTAGAGAAATCCCATAGAAGTCATTGGGGTTTTGTATTTCTGCATTTTGTGCCTATTCCACCAGAGCTGAAGAAGACGACATTTCAAGCAGAAAAATTCCCTCTTCAATTCCTTTGTGTGAACAGACCCTTACAGCAGCAAAAACTGTGCAGTGCACCTACTAACATGGGGGGCTTTAAATCCCAGTTATCATAGGGGGAAATGTTCCAGAAATAACCCACTTTTCTATTACATGAGATACACAAACATGAGTCTACAAATCTGCATCATGTTTCTAGCTTTTTGAGCAGTTTCCCGTGACGATTTATGAACTACATGAAATTAACCTTAAGCACCAATCCCCCCCACCCCCTCCCTAAGTATATGGCGTAGAGTCTGCTCATACAGTCGTGCTCAAAAAAAAAAAAAAAAAAAAAAAAAAAAAAGGCCAACAGAATCCATGTAACCATATGACTCACTATTACAGCCCATTGTAAATTCTTGCAGCACGATGATACATTCTGCGACGCTCCTGAAACATTCCGCAATACATCTCCAGAAACCATCTGCGTATCCGTCAGCACGAGCGGCTCCAAGACAAGCAGCAACCATGCTGAACAGCTGCAATACAGGGTTTCTCTGAAGAGAACACAGGGTCTAAACCCTTTTTTTTTCAGACAAAAAAAAAAATATAAGGCTTTTTTTATATTAAGGGTAGGTCTTAATTTTGGACAGTATTCCCCGACACTGTAGACCCTCTCTATATGGTACTTTTTTTTGTTTGTTTTTTTCCCCTTCAATTCCTCTTCATCCTACCTTATTTCTCTTCACTAACAAATAAGGTAAGTCCGGATAACCTCTATCTACTAGCCTATCCCACAAAATCAAACTTTCCATTTCACCTCCTCCACGTCTCCTGGTGTACTGGCCTCCTGGAAGCCTCCAGCCTCTGTACACTACGGCCTCCTCCACCTCTCCTGGTGTACTGGCCTCCTGGAAGCCTCCAGCCTCTGTACACTACGGCCTCCTCCACGTCTCCTGGTAGCCTCCAGCCTCTGTACACTACGGCCTCCTCCACCTCTCCTGGTAGCCTCCAGCCTCTGGACACTACGGCCTCCTCCACGTGTCCTGGTGTACTGGCCTGCCTCCTGGTAGCCTGCAGCCTCTAGACACTACGGCCTCCTCCACGTGTCCTGGTGTACTGGCCTGTCTCCTGGTAGTCTCCAGCCTCTAGACACTACGGCCTCCTCCACGTGTCCTGGCCTCCTGGTAGCCTCCAGCCTCTAGACACTACGGCCTCCTCCACGTCTCCTGGTAGCTCCTCCAGCCTCTGTACACTACGGCCTCCTCCACCTCTCCTGGTGTACTGGCCTGCCTCCTGGTAGCCTCCAGACTCTGGACACTAAGGCCTCCTCCATGTCTCCTGGTGTACTGGCCTGTCTCCTGGTAGCCTTCAGACTCTGGACACTACGGCTTCCTCCACGTCTCCTGGTGTACTGGCCTGCCTCCTGGTAGCCTCCAGCCTCTGTACACTATGGCCTCCTCCACGTCTCTTGGTGTACTGGCCTGTCTCCTGGTAGCCTCCAGCCTCTAGATACTACGGCCTCCTCCACGTGTCCTGGTGTACTGGCCTGCCTCCTGGTAGCCTCCAGCCTCTGGACACTAAGGCCTCCTCCACGTCTCTTGGTGTACTGGCCTGCCTCCTGGTAGCCTGTAGCCTCTGGACACTATGCTGACAAACACTGCAAACCTTCTTGCCACAGCTCGCATTGATGTGCCATCCTGGAGGAGCTGCACTACCTGAGCCACTTGTGTGGGTTGTGGAGTCCATCTCTTGCTACCACGAGTGTGAAAGCACAACCAACATTGAAAAGTGAGCAAAACATTAGCCAGAAAGCCTAGGTAGTGAGAAGTGGTGTGTGCTCCCCACCTGCAGGACCCTCCATTATTGAGGGGGTCTTGCTGATTGCAGGTGACAGTGATTGGCAGTCAGTGCTGCTTCCTGAGTGGACAGTTTGATTTCACAGAAGTTTGATTTACTTGGAGTTATATTGTGTTGTTTAAGTGTTCCCATTATTTTCTGAGCAGTGCACATATCTCCCCACCCCCATACGGCAAAAAGTCTGCACTTACAAGGTCTATTTTTGAAGAACTGAGGCTCCAGTAGAAGTCTTTGGGTCATTTTTAATCGCCCATAGATGCGCCATACGTTTTTTACTGAAGCCCTTGACAGCCTCCACCTTGTGACCCTAATATCCGTTTTTGTGGATCCACAAAAACGGATGAAAAACGGACACCACATTGATGCTTTCTCCAGGACATCACTGATCCCGGAAAAAAACAGAGAAAAAAGTTGCATAACCTGCCCTGTTTTTTTCTTGCATGCTTCCTGACTGTTCCATAATGGAGTGCTCTCATCCCCATAAATCTTCTATTAAACCTGCGCCTGTTGACCCATCAAATATTCTCACATTTCAAAGCGTGTTTTGCTAAGTCTCCGCGGCCTCAGCACTTCTAACCAGGTAAAGATGGCTTTTGATGTAGCGCACACAGGACCAATAAGAGCGGATCAGGCCGGCGGCTCCTGCTGCCCGATGTCAGGAAGCCGAGCTTATACCCGTCAGGAAGAAACAAACACTTGTAGGCGTCTCACTTGGGTGTAATGAGGAGCCGTAATCTGCAGCACCTGTAGAAAGTTACTCACACGTATAATCCACTTCCTCTGGTTCATCCTCCCAGGACTGACGGAATAAGGAGGATTGGATGAAAAAGCAAACAAGCACCTTCTGAGGAGATTGGGTTTCTAACCGACCCGGTGACAAAGGTTTATCTTCTCCAATAGAAATTTCATCTAATCCTGAACAAATAGTCGGACAGGTTCTGAAATCTTAAAAATATACTTACGCTCAGGAATAAAAGACTTCTTTAGAATTATATTTTACAGTAAAAGGTCGTGTTCGGTGAAAACTCACCTGGAGCAACACTGACGGCCATTGCTTAAAGGGGTTGTTCATAAAAAATAAATAAAAAATCTGGTCCCAGAAAGCGGCAGAGATTTGTAATGTGAGAGTGTCGGAGTCTGCAGAGAGTTATCCGTGCAGATTCCGTAGTGTGCACATACCCTTAAGTACATGCTCATGCTGAAGTCCGGTCATTCTGCATTTTATTACCAATGGCTGAAGTTGGATGCAGCCCTAAGGCTGCCCGGAAGACACGGATACAGTCATAGGCCATACACTATATCCATGTTTTCCCAGACTCCCTGGGGCTGCATCCAACCTCTCCAGATACTGATAATCAAATGCCGAACGATCAGACTCTAAAATCTAAAGATAAGCGCAACTCGAGCTGGAGACAAGAGCTTTGCTGTCTCTGGAAGAAAGTGGACATGTTTTTCTAACCCCTTTAAAAGAGGTTATCCAGTGCTACAAAAACATGGCCACTTTTGCTTATGTCCAGATTGGGTGCAGTTTGAAACTCAGTTCTATTGAAGTAAATGGAGCTTAATTGCAAACCACACCTGAACTGGAGACAAGAGAGGGGCAAAAGCGGCCATGTTTGTGTAGCGCTGGAGAACAACATTTGCAGCTAATTCCATTAAAATTAATTAAGCAGAAATGCAATACCACACACAACCTGAGGACAGGGGTGGTGCTGTTTTTCCAAGAAAGTAACTCTTTTCTAATCCTGTATAACCCCTTTAAAGAAGGTATTCAATTTTATTTCCAAGGATTTGTTTAGCTCAGAAAGTGCCGTGTAAGGGTATGGCTGTGGGAGTATGTCGGCAGCAGGAGGAGAGAGCAATACTCAAACTTGTTCTTTTATTCTAATCGGTTTCTATTTTCTGATTAAAAAAAATTTCCCCCCATTTTTTGTACATTAATTATGGGGCAGCCATATTGCCTGGGCTGTTCTTAACAGCATTTAGTGACCTGCTTTACAGCTAGACTCATGGACATAGAAGACAACAGACAGATTCTGTCCCCTTGAGATGAATATACGACATTACAGAGTGCACTCTGTGACCTGTGAAGAGGTCATTCCACAGGCAGCTGCTATTGTCTCCTCTATCGACTGGTGTCACATGACGCTGCAATGCTGTACAGATCACTTTACAGCAGCCTCCTCTTATCACCACAGACACAACAGGAAGTCTCGGCTTAGTTTTAGCACCAGTGGTGAGAATGAGAACTGCAAGATATCAGGATTATTTTACAATATAGATAGAAAATTCACCAAAAACTCTTTAATGTTTTCATGTTAAACATATTTTTTTTTTATTTATACAGCAAGTCATTTGCTGATGACACTTTCCCTTTAAGCAACCTTCTACGAAGCAGAGAAGCAGGGATAACGAGAAGTGAAAAGTTGGACTGAAATTGTGACTGGTTTCACCCAAGCAAACCTTTCATCCCTCTGTAAAGTAACCTCGGTGGTCTGTCAGGTTTTTTTCTTTATTTCCAAGAAAACCCCAGTGCTTGCCTCATATCGGACCCTCTGCAAATTGGAATAACCAGCTCCAGCTGTCAGAAAGAACACGCTTCCTGATGAGAAATACCTCGCTGCAGATATCATCCCTGGGCTGGAAATTCATCTCCCGGAGTCCATGTAATTAGATCTGATCACCGCACCCTGCAGAATGTTATAATGCACAGCGCCACCTGGAGTCTAGGAGAGGAAGTACAGTCCTGGGAGGAAGCAGGGAAGGGGAGGAACAGATAAAGCAGCCAAGTCCCTTTAAATCATAAGTTTCTGTCCCTACTTGAAAGTTTCACAAGTGGATGACTATAGCTGGAGCAAGGGAAACAGGATAAAAGTCTGGTTTCTATCTAAGCCATAGATGACGACTCCCTGTAAGCCCACCGATTAGCTGTATGAAGGGGCAGTGGTCGGGTGCGGCTGCTCTTTGTACTATGGCTCATAGCAGCTTAGTCCTATTTAGAGCTGCAGTACTAGGTCCCACCACAACTACATATACGGCGCTGTGCCCGAGTGTATACAAAAACAAAACCCGCAGAGGTGGAGTTCATTGAAATTCCGCCGCGTTATTCAGCTAACTCTAACTTCACGGACAAAGTATGTAACTGGCAGGAACAAAGAGAATCAGACTAACAATGGAATCCTGATGGCCTAGCTAAGAGGTTTACAATGCAATATATGAGGAGACTGGTCACTACTGGGAAAACGGGGCACATTCCCACTGGGGCTTCTACACTTTCTACACTTTGACTTTACGTATGGACATAATAGGGGCATTTACTATAGAGTCTAAAAAGTCGGATTTTTCTACAGAGTATTTGTCTTTTTTCTTTTCAGCCGAATAGGATAATCTGAGAAAAATTGCACAAGCCTATCCACCTGGTACTGACGGGACGTTGGCTTCCACCAGTTTGTGCAACGTCTTAAAGTTGCAAATGATAAATCAGGAGCAAATTTTTGAGCAAATGCCCAGAACAGGCAGATTATAAAAAATAATTAAAAAAAGCCGCATCTTAAAAATATTTGCCCATGGAATACTGGTTCATAAATAGAAGTTGGGTGAAAAATCCAATAATTCACCTAAAAATAGGCAATAGACAGAACAAACACCACATATCACTGCTGCCTATTAGGTCTGAGTACTTTATCAGGGTTACCTGCAATACGTTGCTGCCCATGGTGAGACTAACAATTTCTTACACACTTGTTATTATTTATTCAGTCTCCTTTCCCCAGTTCTCAGCTGCTGCTTTCTGCTGAAGACACTAAAACTATCTGCAACTTTGTAATGGCGGGAGGAATCATCACATTGAGTTTGTCAGCAACTTGACCTCAGAATAACCCTCCCAGCATTACAAAGAAGATACAAAGTTGCAGATAGGGACTTGTCTCAGAAGGGAGGGGGGAGGAAGGTGAGACAGAGAAAAGCTTACACACCAATTTTTTTGTCTTCAGCAGAAAGTAGCAACTGAGAACTAGGGGAAGGAGACTGAATAGATAAGTATGGATGGATAATTGTTAGTCTCATCATCATATGTTTGAGTGTAATTCCCCTTTAGGATAGCTTCGCAAGTAGCAAATCGCAGCGGAGTAGCAAATCGCAACAAATCTGCATCATATTTTGCGATAAGCTTGAATGTTCCTATGCGGAAACTATCCAGCTCGGAGACATTGGAAGGAGCCCAGTGCAAATACACGTCTAATGGCCGACAATCTCTCATCAATATTTGGTTCCCTGCAACTTCTGTTTTTTTTTTTCCCCCAAAACTAAAATCATCTTTGAAAAGGAAGATTTCAGACTATCAAACATTTATAGGTAAAAACAGCAAAGCGAGTAAAACACGGGTTTATTTCCATAGAGTTTTAGCTTCACACTCAAAAATAAAAACTACAAAAAAACATCTCATATCCCATCACTGGACAACCCTTTAAAAAGGAGTAGTCTGGTGAAAATTATTATTAAAGTATTGTATTGCCCCCCAAAAGTTATACAAATCCCAAATATACACTTATTACGGGAAATGCTTATAAAGGGCTTTTTTCCCTGCACTTACTACTGCATCAAGGCTTCACTTCCTGGATAACATGGTGATGTCACTTCCTGGATAACATGGTGATGTCACTTCCTGGATAACATGGTGATGTCACTTCCTGGATAACATGGTGATGTCACTTCCTGGATAACATGGTGATGTCACTTCCTGGATAACATGGTGATGTCACTTCCTGGATAACATGGTGATGTCACTTCCTGGATAACATGGTGATGTCACTACTCCCAGAGCTGTGCAGGCTGTGGCTGCTTGAGAGGATGATGGCAGAGGGACACAGGACACTGGAGGGACACTGAGCATCCCTCTGCCATCATCCTCTCCAGCAGCCACAGCCCGCACAGCTCTGGGAGTCTGGTCATGACATCACCATATTATCCAGGAAGTGACATCACCATGTTATCCAGGAAGTGACATCTCCATTTTATCCAGGAAGTGACATCACCATGTTATCCAGGAAATGAAGCCTTGATGCAGTAGTAAGTGCAGGGAAAAAAGCCCTTTATAAGCATTTCCTGGAATAAGTGTATATTGGGGAGTATATCAGTGTACCCGAGCTTTGGTCTTTTCTGGTCCTTCTAGCCTTTTCTGAGTTTATACAGTTATTTTGTGCTATTCTTGGGCCGTGAAGTCCTGTATAATAACCATATACATTTAGCCATAAATTGAACAGTCACTAAGAGGGAGGCAATGTTACTCCAACAATTCAAAAAAATAATCCTAACCGCTCAGTATAACAAAAAGTCACAGAGATTCACAAATAAACTGCTTAACCCAAGCTGCCGTCCTTACTCAGCGATATACGGGAGGCTTCCTGGACCAGCGCCATAGTGGTGGCGGCTACAGCCAACTGGTGATGTCACTGCTCCACCTGCACATGAGCCGACTCCAGGTCAGGGTCACAGGGAACCGAGAGAAAAGACACACAAGTGCTAATTAAATTCAACTCTTGGGCTATTGCCAATATGTTCAGATAAAGATTAGTTTATTTTCCCTCGAAAGTCTTCCATGCTGCATGGGAACCAGGGCCAAGCACAACACAATACAAACCAGGCCCAGGGGGGGTCAAACAATAGCGGAGCCCCACCATATAAAAGAGAAGGAGTAGCAGAGCGACACATCAGCCCTATCCTAATTAAACTGTCCCCACCATTGCAAAAATATAAAGTTTTATTGGTCGGGAAACTGGGGCTGACAAAGGAGGAAAGCAATTACAGGGGGTGGAGTATGGTTAGAAGATATACTGGCTGCCAACTATTCGTGTAACATAGGCTGCACCTTATGGGGGGTCTGTAGGTGGAATTCATAGGAGTGAAGAAGTATAAGGTTGGCAATTATGCCGTGATCTGTGGATAGTAAGTATAGGGTCACCTGTGGCTGAAAGTAACAGGGAATTATACAGACACTTGTGAATATTCACATGTAACCCAATAGGGGCAGAGTTATGTAAGGCTGTGTGGAGTCATAGGCTGTACACCTAATTCCCAGGACTCCATAGGGCGGCATCTAACTTCTTCAGCCCCCAGTACTCAAATGCCAGGATCGGACGGGCTTGAGCATGCTGGAGTTGCCTTCATCTCTACCCACATCAGAGCTTCCCAAGCTGCTAGCGTGCCATGCGGAACATAGGGATAGTAAATGCAGCCAAGCACTTCAGCATAACAGGGGGGTCGTAACTGACTGGCTGCAATTCTCACTCTGCATTTATCTAAAATGGGCAAAAGCTCCTTGGACTACTCTATGCACAGTGTGCACGCCTCCTAATCTTACAGCATTGCCAATGATCATTAAAAGTCCGTGAAAATGCACCCTAAAGAGGTTTTTCATCCATATTTTTTTTCTTTCAAATCAACTGATGCCGGGAAATTCCAGAGATTTGTAATTTACTTCTGTTAAAAAAATCTACACTCTTCCAATACTTGTCAGCTGCTGTATGTCCTGCAGGAAGTGGTGTATTCTCTCCATTCTGACACATTGCTCTCTGCTGTCACCTCTGTCCATGTCAGGAACTGTCCAGAGCAGCGGCAAATCCCCATAGAGAACCTCTCCTGCTTTCCAAACTGGAAAAACATAACATACACCACTTCCTGCAGGACACACAGCAGCTGATAAGTGCTGGAAAGATTTGATATTAACAGAAGTAAATTATAAATCTATTGCACTTTCTGGCACCAGTTGACCGGAAAAAGAAAATTTTTGGTAAACTATCCCTTTCACACTTGTCCATCCATGAGGAGAGCGGGAGTCTCAAACTACAGCGGAGAAAATGAAGGCAGCAGCTATTTTATATGAATGCAAAGTATAGAAAAGTATACAGTGATAAGGGTGTCCTACTACTGCAAAAATATAAAAGTCTTATGTGGTCTCCCACCACTGGTGCCGTCTACGGCACCTTAGTAAGGGCCCTATTCCACTGGACGATTATCGTTCAGATTATCGTTAAATCGTTCGAATCTAAACGATAATCGTTCGGTTGAAATGCAGTTAACGATTAACGACCGAACGAGAAATCGTTGATCGCTTTAAAAGACCTGGACCTATTTTTATCGTTGCTCGTTCGCAAATCGTTCGCGTTGAATAAGACATCGTTCGGTCGTTCGCAATAGATACGAATGCAATAGCGAATAAATAGCGAAGAAAAAACGATCGCAATTACGATCATAAGTAACGATTATCGTTCAATGGAAATGAGTGAACGTTTTCAGGTCTTTCGCAATAGTGGTCGTTTGAGATCGTTAATCGTTAATGATATGCAAACGATAATCGTTTGGTGGAATAGGGCCCTAAGTCATTCCCTCAGGTTCGCAAGAGTGGCAGGTGTAGTACTGTTTTTTCCCCACTAGGTGTCACTACAGTTTCAAACTTTCTAACTTGTTGCACAGCTGAAGTACCAAGGGTTAATTGTTTTTGTACCATGTGTTATAAGCTGACCAATCAGAGATGCTTGTTCTCTTCTAACCTCTCTCTTTTCTTCTCTCTCTCACACACACACACACTTAGCCCCACCACCCACAGGAGAGTTTCGTTCTAGCCCCTGTATGAGTTAGTTCCTAGTGGGAGGAAGTGAGGAGTTAGTTGTTGGAGGTCCAAGCGGACAGAAGTGTGAGACACTGCTTACCTACAAAGTTTCCTTACTAGAGCCTAAAGCAAGAATGCAGTGCTAAGCTCAAGTTAGGGGAAAGAAGCCACCTAGGAATAATCCTTGCCCATGCTAGGAACCTCTCTAAAAACTGCAGTCTCCTGAAGAAAGAGAAACTGACCGCAGTAGGACAAAGCTACTGTGCAAGGTCTACGAATCCTACTGCGCAGCGCAAGATGACTGGGAAACCTCGGAAGTCTGCTACACATAGATAATCGACAACTGGGGCTCGTATTACCCACCTAGGACAGGTACATCGCAACTAGGGGGAATAAAGCGGTTCAGAGCCAGAATAGGCATCCATGAGTATGAGTATCTTATCTCTTCTGTATCTACTCCTGTTCCGGCAGACCACATTCACTACTTTGGTCAGGGCTCCTCTGGCAACTCCTCCAATACAAACCACCTTCTATGTCTACTAGCACTCAATTCCTGTGTGTCAGCACCAACGTTTCTGTGTCAAGATTGGTATTACTGTTATTATGTATACTGTTATACTTGAGTCATACTTCAGTAAAGAATTGTATTTTTTACTAAACGCATGGGACTCTTGTCAAATCTGTCAGCACCTGTGCCCACACACACCACCTTATAAACTTGGGTTATTACCCCTTGTCTGTGAATGGCGGTACCAACAACCCGGGTGGGTCTGCTTCCACTCCAGGCTACCGTGACAAGTGTCCAAGTGACCCAAGACACTTACAGAGGTTACCGACCATTAGGGGCAGCCGAGACCACCAACATCTGGTTCCAAAGGCAGAGCAAAGTCAAATACACCGGCTCTATATAGTGCAAAAGAAAGCACTCAGTTTCTAAAAACCCCATCACACTCACACATGTCGAGACAGTATGTAGCCATTGTATAACTGGCACATTTCTTTACTACTATTTTTGGACTTTCTATGCATTTTTTCACTAATTAGATACAAGTGGATTCCATCTACTTTTATGTGGCACCTTGTACTTTGTAGTTGCATCATAAAGGTTTATACAGGAGTCAATACACACATGGACACATGTGGTCAATAAACCAGCAAATCCTGGAGGCCGAGAGCTGTGACCTTCATCGTTTTTTCTGGATTGTGTTCAAAGGATTAAACCATAGTTGGAGTAACGTGGATATAGTTGTCCGTGTTTATGAGGAATGTGCGGCACCTTTAAGTGAATTAATGTGATGTTGTTAAGTGCTTCGAACCCACCCGATATGTCAGATATTTGTTTTGGTTCCAGGCAGATTGATAAGGGACGACAAGGACTACACGTACACCGGGTGTGTGCTGGGACCCAGGGAAGGCATGTATCACTCCAAGCCCCGTGAATAGTGCTTCAGCGGTACCGCAACACCTGCTCTTGTAAGTTCCATCCAGCATCTCTGGGTTACCACACCTAGTATTGTAATTTACCCCCAATGATCCCACTAGTATTGTAATTTACCCCAATGATACCCCTAGTATTGTAATTTACCCCCAATGATACCCCTAGTATTGTAATTTACCCCCCAGTGATACCCCTATTATTGTTATTTACCCCCCAATGATACCCCTAGTATTGTAATTTACCCCCAGTGATACCCCTATTATTGTTATTTACCCCCCAATGATACCCCTAGTATTGTAATTTACCCCCAATGATCCCACTAGTATTGTAATTTACCCCCAGTGATACCCCTATTATTGTTATTTACCCCCCAATGATACCCCTAGTATTGTAATTTATTCCCAATGATCCCACTAGTATTGTAATTTACTCCAAATGATATCCCTGGTATTGTAATTTACCAATGATGCCCCTAGTATTGTAATTTACCCCCAATGATGCCCCCAGTCTAGTAAAGAAATGGTCATACCCCTGCTGTGTCACTACATTCCTGATGTGTCACTACATTCATTATCTGATATCATCGATAGGAAGACGTGAACTACATCAACGTTCCTTCTCAGTTTACACAATACTAAATTCCTGAAAATGACTGGTGTAGGCGAGAAAACTTCTCAGCTGTGACAAGGTGGGTGACTTCACACAATCTGCACGTCACCCGACTCCTGAATGGAACAAGCCCAGGGAAAGCCATTTCCAAGGCTGAGGAGCACATGTGACAAGTCTTCCTGAATCCCAGGAAACTTTTTGTTCAGGAACGACTTCCCTTTTCAAGTACATCATTGTTCTTAAGGATGATCTTACAGAAAGTCAGCCAGCTGTCCCTGCTCGGCGTACGTGAGGCAGAAAGACTAGCGAGCGATCTGGGTGGGTGAGATAACACAGCAGACGAGCTCAGGCGGAAATAGAGAGTCCTCCCAGCTGGACGTGAGCGCAGCTATGGGGCCGTTCTATGTATAGATGGACAAGAGGAAATGAGGTCAGGGGCCCACACTACAACACAATGCCCTCATACAATGTATATATATATATATATATATAGCTAGATTCTGGCCAGCCTCATATCCGGGTCACTTGTGATGTAGACTGACCCGTACCTGTGCAGTATTAGACGTCTCTGCTACTTATCCATGGGATCTTCAGGTTTACCATACTGTTAACTCTTCCTTTACCTCAACTCCAGGCGTATATTTGTATATATACACACTATAACTCTATACATTTACGGTATAGCTGTATACACACCAGCCAGACCACTGTTTTTAGAGCAGAGAGGTGGTCGGTATCCTAGACAACGATGGGAGGAAAAGAACAGCATAAAAGGAGAAAGGGACAGGTTTGCCAAATGAATATAAAACGGTTCCTACAGGTTTAGCTATGTTAGCTGAGAAGGAGAGGCCCTGTTCTCCCCCACTTATGAGCCACTTTTGTCTTGAGCGTTCACACATCAGCTTTCTGAGAGATCAGGTGACAGGTTGTCTATAGAGCTATATGGAAGAAGAAGAAGAAGAGAAGAAAGGGGAGCGGCTGTAAAGATAGACAAAGTTATGGCTGCAGTTTGTAGTAGTTCCATCATCTCACCCAGAGCTGGATTCACAGATTACACTGCTCACTACTACCCTGTAAAGTATCCTCCATATGGCTTCTTATTAGATTGTGCAGTATATTATTACAAAATAATAGCAGCAAGTCGCCACCTACTAGCTAAAAAAAAAAATAGATGAAACCTGGTAAAAAAAAATTCCATATACAACCTATATAATGGCCAGAAATAGCGGCATTTATTTCGTGTGAACACACAACTGTGGAGTACCCCTTAAAAAAAAAAGTTAATAAGAAAGCCTCTTGAAGGGGTTGTTCTGGCTTAGAAAAACATGGCCGCTTACCTCCAGAAACAATACATCTCCTGACCTCAGTTTAAAGGTGTTTTTTTCCAGCTCAGTCCTATTGAAGTGAATGGACCTGGATTGCAATACTAAACACAACCTGAGGAGAGGAGTGTCCTGTGCTGATTTCAGTTTGGTTTATAAGAGCTGTCTGACACTCGGTATAACACCTGCAATCATAAAACTGAAGGGGAACGTTCCATTTGCACAGGCGGCCACAAGTACACAACATAAAAAGGGAATCGGTGACTATAATTCCACTTTAGATGATACTTACCGTCCCCACTAGTGGGTATATGAAGCCGGCGCCAATGCTCGCTCGCACATCACTGATGGGCAGAGTGAAGCCGGTGGGCACTCCTTTCTTATCAGGCTGGTGAGATAGAGACAGATGGGTCTTGGCCATGCAGATTGGAAGCTTATTAAATCCCTGAGGAAAAAGGCAAGAGTTAACAAAATTATAAAAAAGTGCACAAAAACAAGTAAGACATTTTAAGAAAATCTCCCATGTCCATTACAAAAGACAGTAGAATGGCGCACAATGTAGGTATGTAGCCCATTAACCACATAAGTTTTATACATACGCGGTTACTCAGTTATGAAAATTGCTTCAGGTTGTGGTGGTGGTGGTGGGGTGTTTTCCTGTAACACATGCTGGACATACATACATACACACATATATATATATATATATATATATATATATACATATATATATATATATATATATATATATGTCCAGCATGTGTTTTATATATATATATATATATATA